>NC_136514.1:79643572-79653572 GCF_053919585.1 Euprymna scolopes
TATATAAAGTATATATATATAAAGTATATATATATATATATATAAAGTATATATATATAAAGTATATATATATAAAGTATATATATATAAAGTATATATATATATATATAAAGTATATATAAAGTATATATATATAAAGTATATATATATATAAAGTATATATATATAAAGTATATATATATATAAAGTATATATATATAAAGTATATATATATATAAAGTATATATATATATATATAAAGTATATATATATATATATAAAGTATATATATATATATAAAGTTAGTATATATATATATATAAAGTATATATATATAAAGTATATATATATAAAGTATATATATATATATAAAGTATATATATATATATATAAAGTTAGTATATATATATATAAAGTATATATATATATATATAAAGTATATATATATATATATATATACTTTATATATATATATATATATATATATAAAGTGTATATATATATATATAAAGTCTATATATATATATAAAGTATATATATAAAGTGTATATATATAATATATATGGATAGTTTTTTTGTTTGTTTTATATCCGTTGGAAGCGCTGAGTGAAATTTGAAGAATAAAATACGTATAACTACGCTTGAAGCCAAAAACTGCAACGCGAAGTAAAACTCCTTTGTCAATCTTTTTTGTTTCTCTTTTCTTCGACATGATGTAAAATGGAAGATAATTTGATGAAGACTTCACCTGATGTTGGTAACTGCAGGGTATTTATCGAGCCGCATTGGTAACGTGTGGTCGCGCATTTTTAAAATCTGGGTAGTTTTTTTATTTATTTGTTTGTTTATATCTGTTAGAAGCATTGAGTGAATTGTAAAGAGTAAAATACGTATAAATACTGCAACGCGAAATTTTTTAAAAAATAAACGAGTGTTTATTTTGTTAAGAAATATATTTCGGAGTAAGACACCTTTGTCAATCTTTTTTTTTTCTCTTTTTCTTCGACATGTTGCTTGACGTCGGTGGTGATCTAGTGAGAACCGGTGTCTCAACATGATTCGTACATATATACAGGATATTTATTTACATCGATTTTAGAATTAGTTATTAAAATATCATTCCCATTAATCAGTTGTAAAAACAAACAAAACAAAAAAAACCTGCAGAACTTCCTCTGGTCATCCCCTCTCCCATCCCGTTATAATTGTTTCCTCTTGATTTGTACTAACCTGCTATTACTACTACTACTACTAATCTTACTACTACTAAGACACTATTGTATTTGTCATTCCAGTCGTGCCTGGGGTCTGATGTCATCAATCCGGGCCACCAAACTTAGGTACTACATTTGGAGAGAACTTTTGCTGGAATTATCCTCGTCTTGGGGTGCCACCAACTCTCGAAGAGAATGGAGGATACCCATTTCTACAAGTCTGGTGTGATAACAAACAAAAAAATTGTTGTGTTTCTGAATTTTTGAGATGAGGATTGCTAATTCGTATTCTTTGGATCATTCAGACTACTGTTGTCCTTGAGTGTAAGTTTCGCAATGTTTCGGCCAATGTAACCTGTAAGTTGTGAGCTGTAGTGATAATAAAATTGTACATCTACAGACAAGAATAAATTTAAAGCTTCCAAAATTCATACTAGAAATTTCCGCAAACACTCTTGGCGTAATGTATGAAATACTTTGTAAAATTCAGTTGAAAGTGATGCTCTTTTGGCGGTTGAAGGGTCAATCCTCAGTGCAGGCGATACTCAGAATACAATTGCAGATTAAGACTTGTATCCAGTTCTAACTGATGTTGATTAAATAAAAAGTTCTGTTTGAAATTTCAAGTAGATTCTCGAGTTGAACAAGATTCATCTGGAGAAGGTTGGAGGTTAGATCAGCTGAAACTTGAAAATGACTCTCCAGATAAGAACAGTAGTTTGAATGATCCAAACAATATGAACAAATCGCTAATTAAAATCTCATTGTTAATTGAATAATTGAATCATATTTTTTTATCGTTGGGCTGACCAAAAAAATTTTTTTTTTTTTTATAATGTCATCTTTCTGGCCTTACTGAAGATCATTTTATATTCCTATTCTTCAAATCCTGTGTTTGGTATAGCAAGTATGTTAACGTCAGTGTGTAATAAGTAGGGCTAAGACAACAGCATATTCTTATCATTGTTTTGACTCTCGAGTATATATCCGACACTGACACAGTTAATCAACTGATAACCACATCACTCTATATAAAAGCATATAAGATATCAACATATACACACTCGAGAGTCCAAACAATGAAAAGAATAGGCTGTTGTCATAGCCCTAGTAATAAGCCTCTGAGAGGAGGAGTTCTTATATTTTTGCTTGCATTTCAGGTCTTGAAATAGATCTACCAACATCTGGTGCTTTTATACTAAAGAAAAAACTCCCAGAAATCTGCATAACGATATGCCACGTGTATGGGGAGAGTGCTGTTATAGAACGGGGGTGCCAGAAATTGTTTACTTGATTCAGAAAAGGAAATTTTTTAGTGAGAGGTGCTCCTCATTCTTGTCAGCCAAAAATGATCGAAAGTGACTAAGTGAAAGCTATAGTTGAACAGGATTGCTGTTTGACAACCAAACAAATCAGACATTCTCAAGATTTCCAAAGCGAGCGTGGAAAATGGATTCTATAAACTCAGTTATGTTTCTAAACTTGATATTTCGGCTTCTCATGAACTGATAGAGGCAAAAAAAAAAAAAAATTGGCCAAGCTTATTGTCCGGTCATAAAATTTGCATAAATATTATATTTTAATTAATGCAGAATTTTTATTTTTTATAAACAGACATACCGTGCGTATTAAACGTAACATTAAATTCTTTAAAAAATGACATTAAAAAAAATGGAAAGAAACTGAAACATGTACATGCGTGTATTATGTTTTTTCTAAACATGTACATTTTTTGTAAGTAAAAAAAAAATACTCGAGCTGAGATTGAAACCAAAACTAAAGACAGTGAGTCAAGTATGATAACCATTACACCAGCTTGACATGACTGTTAAAGAGTGTTTTCAAACCAACTCATACTTAACATAAGAAAGCTGTCATATTTCACAACCGCACATGCACTGTAGTGAAACAGTTGAAAACAGATAAAAAATTCAGTGACCTCCCACATACTAGTTTTTTTTAATTTTGACCCCTTAGCAGCCCTATTTTCTGGATGAAAACTGATTAAAAAATTTTCCACATGTCCAAATAGCCTACATACTGAATTTCAAGTGTGTAGATTAAAAATTCATTGAGTATATAGGTTGAGAAGTGTCCTCGCACGCACGCACACACACACACACACACACACACACACATTCTTACTTTTATAGATATTGTAAAGTATTTTTAATTTATTTATCTTCTATATAATAAAATGACTGCAGAAATTCCCCTCTGCACCAAAGTATCGTAGGTTTGCAACAACAGATGCCATATAAAAATTCAATCCATCTAGCCTAATAGCCATTATCACGTAGCTTTCGAACACCATTTTAGACACATTTAACTGTGATAATAAAATGTTGCATTGCATCTGACGAGCAACATCATCATCACAATCGCAACATCTTTAAAAGAAGAAGTGCCTACTTTTCTTTCTATTTAGTCCTCACATTTCTACCAGTTGGCACCAGGACTAATTCTACATTTTCCACAGATACTGCGATTACACCCATTATAATTGGCTCATAGACATAACATAATCTTTCCGATTCATAAATAATAAGGCTCCCTTACCAAAGTCCGTCCATTCAGATTGGGTGAGCGCTGAAAATTCTCATATTCCAGAATTCGATTCTTATAAATAAACGAACAGTTACTAAAATTAAAACATGGCGTCACCAAGAGACATGTTTTTTTGCAGAGCGTCAAGTTCGTTATATGCTTAGATTATTACAGTTGTGTTTGTGTGTGTGTGTGCATACAATACAAATCACTCTAACACTTACTTTAACCAAACTGAGCTACAGCAATGCAAGGCTGGGTACAGCTATTTAAATATAAAATATTAACATTCAAATAGTAATCATTGAAAAAAAAAAAAGGAACTAAAATAAAAATAGGCTGAAATTATTTTTAATTTTCGCTAGCAGCTTGCCGTGTCAGCATACACAATGCCAACTCAAACACAAAATCGAGTACACTCAACATCAAGTACACTCAACATCGTCTTACCATCAACGCTTACCTTGTGAACTCGGAGAATAGGAAATTCCCATATGCACAAAACAAAATCACTGAAAAAACAAAAATACCTAAAGAGTAAGAATAATGAGTAAACGTTGGATAAAATGATGGTTAAGATTATTACGAAGTTGCCAGGATTCGAACCTGGAATCTTCTGATCCTGATCTGTAGTCAGGCACGTTATCCATTGTGCCACAAGTCCTGTCCGTATGGCGAAAGATGTTACCACGACTGTATACAGACAGTGCTAAATTCTGTTGACATGGCCAGGTAACTTTTTTGACATCGCACGAAACGGCCCAAAAACCCTTATTTCGGGCTTTTTTGTGTGACTCAGCATTGTTTGTTACGAACCATATATGGATAAGGACAATCTAGGGACTCCCACCTTTCAGGAAAAAAAAGAATTTTTCAATTCAGTGCATCTGTTTGAAAGTTTTATTTGTATATATATATACACACATAAATAAACATTTAGAATTTTATTAATAGTGTAGATTAAATAAATTGCAGTGTTAATAATAGGAACGGTGCTTATGCATTAATGTTACCGTGCTATTTTAAAAATTATATTTACAAGTTATTACAGTCATGTGGGTGTCCATAATATACAAATCATTCTAATACTTGTTTTAACCAAACTTAACCATGACAATGCATGACCAGGTACAACTAGTTTAATAATAGTTGGAGTTAGAATTCCTCACAGAAACTCAGAAGCTTTACCCGAGATGATTTTAGCTGAATCTTCAGAAGGCAAACTTTTTCATTTCAGGCCGTTGCACCATAGAACAAACTACTAGAAGCTCTGATCAGCCTGCAGACGGAGTCCAAGCAGTTCAAGGCGGCACTGGATCCATCGTAGCAGCTGATTTTTGGATGATTATGTCTCAATTAGGCAGTGGAGGATGCAAGATTATACGTGATATAGTTATATGAGACAAGAGTACCCCTTTCCTACCGAAGAGACGTTGCAAGCCTGTCTCTGCTCTCTCGTTATTTTCATGGCAAGTGCTCAACTGAGCTCCTATCTATGGTTCCTTTTGCCAAACTTTCACAAAAGAAATACACTCAACTAGCTACGACTAAACGATTTCCCTCACTCTCTATGTGCCTAAATCTAAACGCAGATTCCATGAACAAAGCTTCTTCCTCAGAACTGCCTACCTGTGGAACACTGTTCCGCTGGCCTGCTTCCCAGTCGAATACAACATGGTAGTCTTCAAATCCAATGTAAACAAGTTCTTGTTGAGCCGTCCCCATAAATAATCTAATTCTACCCAATTTATGCTATTAACGATTACTGCACTACCACCTTACATTCATTAACCCTTATCCTCGAGTGGCCTTCGGGCCTTGATAATGGTGACTCCCAAGTAAAAAATGGACCCCTGATAGAAAAAGGAGAGTAAGACTAAAAATGAACCGGAAACAGACAATCGAGAGAGATTTGATTACAACGGTAAAAAAATAGAGGGATGTTGTGGATCTGGTTTCAGATTGAAAACGATGATATACTTTCACTACTTCATGTATTGTAAGATGCGGGAGTGTTTTTTTACAAGAGAGTCATCATTTATCAAGGCTTGAAGGCCATTTGAGGATAATGGTTAATGAGTGTGCGGTTGTCGGTGGAACAACAACATAGTAATCGTTAGTGGTGGAAAATGGGTAGGATTAAATTATTTAAGAGGACAGCTCAACAAGACCTTAAGTCGAAGTAAGTCTAAGACTCTGGGGTCCATGCAAAGATAAAGTGTTCCTCAAAAATGAATGACAAAGATATTATTTTCGAAATTTTGCATAAATGATATAGACATTTCTTTGTCTATGTCATCTTGTACATTTAAAAAAAAAGCATGAAAACTCTCCGCATTTATTTATTTGCGGACTGTTATCTTCATCTTCATAGTTGTTGTTTCGCCACGTTTTGACGGACTCATCCTCTGGCCTTCTTCAGGTGATTAACTGCAATGGGATAGGAATGCAGACTCTCAAAACTTTATCTCCAGTAATTACTGCCTTCCATAGTTGTCATCTCACCAGGTTTTGGCCAACTAAACCTCTGGCCTGCTTTGGGTAGGATTGAAACCGCTATCTTCAGACAATGCTCTCACCTGGAACCGCAGAGATGCAACGTCTCTATCTACTACGTCACGGGCTTCAAAACAACAACTCTGAAGATGAGGATAAGAGTCGGCAAACAAATAAATAAATAAATACACAAATTACTCATCTCAAAGAATTCCAATAAAAAAAAATATGAAAACCCTCCTCATCTTTTCTCCCCCTTTTTTTTTCTGCCTTCCTTGTTTCTTTTATTTCTCACGTCTTTTTAGAAAGTCTGGAAGGAATGTATAACATAAAAATTAACTTATCAGAAACATAAGAATCAAGACAAATATTCTTTCAGATAGAGCTTTACAAGAATAAATGTGGCTTATCTTAACACATTATTAAGATAAGCCAGATTTATTTATAACTAACTAATTCATAGCTTTGACGGAAACATGTCTGCAAATGTACAGTCAAAAACTGTTTGCCAGTTTACTATTGCTTTACAAAGTTGCTACTTGAAATACTTAAAATATAAAATTTTAATATATAATGACAATAGAAGGCAATGCAATGCAGACATGTGACGGATAGTCATAATAATAGAATGAACTGTGCAGATTCATCTTGTATCAATACAATATGCAGTAGAACCTCGGGATATGGCATTAAAAATTAGTAACAAAATGCAGTACAGTATAGAATACACATGTATATAATCAAATAACATGATAAATAACACTATGGTGGAGCAAATACCATATCCAGAGGCCGGAAAAAACATTGTATTCCACATCATAACCTGAAAAAAGCGTCTCATAGAACCACCGTATCCTGGGGTTCTACTGTATATGTATTGGTTTTATATTTTTACTTTTAACATTGCATTGTTTTCTTACTTGCTTCATTGTAGTCTGATGGGAAAGCTGTATCATATGATATTTCGGGGAAATTTTCCTTCCTCGGATATATGTTCAATTTTAGTTTAAGCGTGTATATGTGAGCTATTGTAAACATGAGCAGTTTCACAGAAATTTAAATAGCCCTGAAAATTTATTTTGTTTTAAAATCTATGATTATTCTTTAAACTTTATGTAGAGCTTGTGTTAATATTCAATGTTATTTTTGTTATTTTATTTTTATTTTGTTTATTTTTGCATTTATTTATAACTTAGTTTGTGTTGCTCCATTCCACCTCTGCATTGAATTGTCTTCTATAAATTATCTTTATATATACACACCAGACAATGCTTCATAAAATTTTAAATAAACGTTTGATTCATAAGTTTCTTGTATACATTAACGTTTATTCATATCAATACAAGGTGGAACGAAAAATTGTCGCCCCAGAAAAGATGACATGATTCCATTTCTGTTTAATGAACACTGGTTTTCTTTTTTTTCTTTTTTTTTTTTGTTGCAGACCATCTACTAGTTGGCTAGTTGTGTACAAATCCCAAGAGCGATAGGAACCTTCTATCATGTCTGAAAGTGACACAATGTTCAACGAGCGAGATCAAAGAAGCACTGCTGCACAACTTATGTCTCTACTTATCCAAGTTATGATAACAGGACCATTGCCAGCACCCTCAAAATGCAAATATGGACGATTCAATGCTTGAGGGCACAGCTCAACAAAGTTTCTGGCCACGGTTATGGTCTTTGGTGTGATTTCAAGTGAGGGCCACATCATGCTAACTTACATCTTCGAAGTCAGCTTGAAGTGAACACTAAAGTGTACCTACATGTACTGAAGAGTGTGATGATCCCTTGGTGCAATCAGGTGGCCACTGGCAGACCCTGACTGACTCAGTGCTGGCCCACAATTCCAAAGAGACCGTCGGGTTAGGAAGGAGTGTTATGATTTGTACCCTTCTCTCACAGGCCCTCCCCTCCTCTCCTGACCTGAACCCGCTGAACTACTTTGTTTGGTCATATGTTGAAAACATCACCAACATGACCTCTCACAACACCAAAGCCATGATTACTGCCATCCACCAAGATTCGCCAAGCTCCTGCTGTGGCGCTTGTGGAAAAGGCATGCTCCCAGGTCCAAACCCTTATCGAGGTGGTGATTAGGTAAGAAGGCAGCTACATTGAATAGATATCAGCTCTACTACATAATCAAGTTACTTGAATTGATTTTTTTCAATAAAAGTTTATAAATGAAGCTGTAGTGCTGTTTTCTTTAGGGTGGCAAATTTATCATTCCACCCTGTAGATAAACAAGCCAAAAACTATATGGTCCCCTGACTGATGCCTTGTAATTTTTGGAGAAAAATAAAAATTAGCCTCAAAAGGTGTTTTTCACCCTAAAACACCCTGGGACTCAAGTTTCAGAATTTTCCCAGGGTTAAATATTACGGTTCCAGATGTATATCCACGTAATCTTGCTTTTTGGTAATTTTCAGCAAAATCTAATGATCGGAAAATATTCTATGTCACAAAAAGTGCTACTTTTGGCCATTTTGACCCCCTTGTGACGCAAGCAGAATTTTTATCAAAAATCTGTGAATGCTACATTTCCTCCCTTGGGTAGTTGTAACTTCATGTGAAATTTCAGAAAAATGTAATGAGTAGTTATTGAGAATTTTGGGAACGAATGGACGAACGTGAATTCTAAGGTCCAAATCTGACTAAGTCCGTGGGCCAATATTAACATTTTTGGTAATTTTGATACCAATTCATTTATCTTTTTAATAAGCACATAAAAAAAACAAAAAGAAAGTGATCAATTTGCCTCAGCAATGGCTTGTGTGCAGAGGCAGGGGAGCTCTTCCTGTTTTTAACTTACAATTTAGAAACTGATCATAACTTGTTGAAAATCAAGTCGGTCCATCTAAAGAAAGGAACATTTGAACACACATGATGAAAACAATCAATGAATTTGCAAACAATAAAAATGCTATGTAGCTAACGAGAAAGGAAGAGGAAGAGAGAGCAATCAAATCAAACAGTCGTCTTGTCCTCTCTCTATGATCTGTTCTTGCTTATATTGCAGTGTATCTTTCTAGCTAGCGAATTTAGTTTCATTTAAATTACCTACCTTCCTTGAAAATTAATGAAGAAATATTCCAAGAAAGCTTTTAGTAATTTATCCTTTTGCTGCTAAATTACTTGAATTAATTACTGTTAATATCAACAATTTTATATATATATATATATATATATATATATATATATATATCCTTGGATTTTACTTATGCAAATAGAAATTCAATTAACTTTCTTGAAGTTATATTTTTGGATTTTACCGTCATTGGATTATTTATCTTCCACCAGACTATCCATTCATGTGTAATCACCATTTTCTTCACCATATTCCCTCTGCTTCACTTCTTTTGTTTTCAAGTAAGATCTTTGACTTACTTGTTGTTTCATCAAATACTTTTGTATGCAAGATCCGATCCCGCATTTTGCTAATTCCTACCCTCTGATGAGAAGTAAAGTATTTCTTTGAAACTCCGCGGATTAAGAGCTATCCACTTATCAAGTGTTTCCTTTTCAGATTAAATATGTTTTTAACTCTTTTTCAAAGTGTTTTTTAACATGTTTTATTGACAATAGAATTACAAATGAGCAATAGTAAAGATATGTTTAAAAAATAGTTATGCAAATTCAGCATTCAAAGAGCTGTGTTTGCATCATTTCATCTGTACTATATATACAGTATTTCAAATATCATATATTATTGACTTGAATAACAGTAAGCTGTTTTGGTGATACTATAATTGTAATAAAAA